>NC_047092.1:110689560-110717060 GCF_902459505.1 Geotrypetes seraphini | reverse complement strand
ACAGAGAGAGATAGAGACAGAGAGAGAGAGATAGAAATAGAAAGACAGAGAGAGATAGAGACAGAGAGAGAGAGAAAGAAATAGAAAGACAGAGAGAGATAGAGACAGAGAGAGAGAGATAGAAATAGAAAGACAGAGAGAGATAGAGACAGAGAGAGAGAGATAGAAATAGAAAGACAGAGAGAGATAGAGACAGAGAGAGAGAGATAGAAATAGAAAGACAGAGAGAGATAGAGACAGAGAGAGAGAGATAGAAATAGAAAGACAGAGAGAGAGAGAGACAGAGATAGAAATAGAAAGACAGAGAGAGATAGAGACAGAGAGAGAGAGACAGAGATAGAAATAGAAAGACAGAGAGAGATAGAGACAGAGAGAGAGAGACAGAGATAGAAATAGAAAGACAGAGAGAGATAGAGACAGAGAGAGAGAGACAGAGATAGAAATAGAAAGACAGAGAGAGATAGAGACAGAGAGAGAGAGATATAGAAATAGAGAGACAGCGAGAGAGAGACAGAGATAGAAATAGAGAGACAGAGAGAGAGAGACAGAGATAGAAATAGAAAGACAGAGAGAGATAGAGACAGAGAGAGAGATATATAGAAATAGAGAGACAGCGAGAGATAGAGACAGAGAGAGAGAGACAGAGATAGAAATAGAAAGACAGAGAGAGAGAGACAGAGATAGAAATAGAAAGACAAAGAGAGATAGACAAAGAGAGAGAGAGAGATAGAAATAGAAAGACAAAGAGAGAGAGAGACAGAGAAAGAGAGTTAGAGACAGAGAGACAGAGAGAGATAGAGACAGAGAGAGATAGAAATAGAGAGACAGAGAGAGATAGAGACAGAGAGAGATAGAAATAGAGAGACAGAGAGAGATAGAGACAGAGAGAGATAGAAATAGAGAGACAGAGAGAGATAGAGACAGAGAGAGATAGAAATAGAGAGACAGAGAGGGAGAGAAATAGAGAGAGAGAGAGAAATAGAGAGAGAGATAGAAATAGAGAGAGAGATAGAAATAGTGACAGAGTGAGAGAGAGAGAGATAGAAATAGAGAGAGAGATAGAAATAGTGACAGAGAGATAGAGACAGAGAGAGATAGAAATAGTGACAGAGAGATAGAAACAGAGAGAGATAGAAATAGAGAGACAGAGAGGGAGAGAAATAGAGAGAGAGAGAGAAATAGAAAGAGAGATAGAAATAGAGAGAGAGATAGAAATAGTGACAGAGAGAAACAGAGAGAGAGATAGAAAGAGATAGAGAGACAGAGAGAGAGATAGAAAGAGACAGAGAGAGACAGAAAGAGACAGAGAGAGAGAGAAAGAGACAGAGAGAGAGAGAGAAAGAGACAGAGAGAGAGAGAGAAATAGAAAGAGACAGAGAGAGAGATAGAAAGAGACAGAGAGAGAGAGAGAGAGAAAGAGACAGAGAGATAGATAGAAATAGAAAGACAGAGAGAGATAGAGACAGAGAGAGAGAGAGATAGAAATAGAAAGACAGAGAGAGATAGAGACAGAGAGAGAGAGAGATAGAAATAGAAAGACAGAGAGAGATAGAAACAGAAAGACAGAGAGAGATAGAAAGAGACAGAGAAAGATAGAGACAGAGAGAGATAGAAATAGAAAGACAGAGAGAGATAGAGACAGAGACAGAGAGAGAGATAGAAACAGAAAGACAGAGAGAGATAGAAACAGAAAGACAGAGAGAGATAGAAAGAGACAGAGACAGAGAGAGAGATAGAAACAGAAAGACAGAGAGAGATAGAAACAGAAAGACAGAGAGAGATAGAAAGAGACAGAGACAGAGAGAGAGATAGAAACAGAAAGACAGAGAGAGATAGAAACAGAAAGACAGAGAGAGATAGAAAGAGACAGAGAGAGATAGAAATAGAAAGACAGAGAGAGATAGAGACAGAGACAGAGAGAGAGATAGAAATAGAAAGACAGAGAGAGATAGAAATAGAAAGACAGAGAGAGATAGAAAGAGACAGAGAGAGATAGAGACAGAGAGATAGATAGAAATAGAAAGACAGAGAGAGATAGAAATAGAAAGACAGAGAGAGATAGAGACAGAGAGAGAGAGAGAGATAGAAATAGAAAGACAGAGAGATAGAGACAGAGAGAGAGATAGAAATAGAAAGACAGAGAGAGAGATAGAAATAGAAAGACAGAGAGAGATAGAAAGAGACAGAGAGAGATAGAGACAGAGAGAGAGATAGAAATAGAAAGACAGAGAGAGATAGAAAGAGACAGAGAGAGATAGAGACAGAGAGAGAGATAGAAATAGAAAGACAGAGAGAGATAGAAAGAGACAGAGAGAGATAGAGACAGAGAGAGAGATAGAAAGAGACAGAGAGAGATAGAGACAGAGAGAGAGATAGAAATAGAAAGACAGAGAGAGATAGAGACAGAGAAAGAGATAGAAATAGAAAGACAGAGAGAGATAGAAATAGAAAGACAGAGATAGAAATAGAAAGACAGAGAGAGATAGAAATAGAAAGACAGAGATAGAAAGAGACAGAGAGAGATAGAGACAGAGAGAGAGATAGAAATAGAAAGACAGAGAGAGATAGAAATAGAAAGACAGAGAGAGATAGAAATAGAAAGACAGAGAGAGATAGAAATAGAAAGACAGAGAGAGATAGAAATAGAAAGACAGAGAGAGATAGAAATAGAAAGACAGAGAGAGATAGAAATAGAAAGACAGAGAGAGATAGAAATAGAAAGACAGAGAGAGATAGAAATAGAAAGACAGAGAGAGATAGAAATAGAAAGACAGAGAGAGATAGAAATAGAAAGACAGAGAGAGATAGAAATAGAAAGACAGAGAGAGATAGAAATAGAAAGACAGAGAGAGATAGAAATAGAAAGACAGAGAGAGATAGAAATAGAAAGACAGAGAGAGATAGAAATAGAAAGACAGAGAGAGATAGAAATAGAAAGACAGAGAGAGATAGAAATAGAAAGACAGAGAGAGATAGAAATAGAAAGACAGAGAGAGATAGAAATAGAAAGAAAGAGAGAGATAGAAATAGAAAGACAGAGAGAGATAGAAATAGAAAGACAGAGAGAGATAGAAATAGAAAGACAGAGAGAGATAGAAATAGAAAGACAGAGAGAGATAGAAATAGAGAGACAGAGAGAGATAGAAATAGAGAGACAGAGAGAGATAGAAATAGAGAGACAGAGAGAGAGAGAGAGAGAGAGAGATAGAAATAGAAAGACAGAGAGAGATAGAAATAGAGAGACAGAGAGAGAGAGAGAGAGATAGAAATAGAAAGACAGAGAGAGATAGAAATAGAGAGACAGAGAGAGAGAGAGAGAGAGAGAGAGAGATAGAAATAGAAAGACAGAGAGAGATAGAAATAGAAAGACAGAGAGAGATAGAGACAGAGAGAGAGATAGAAATAGAAAGACAGAGAGAGATAGAGACAGAGAGAGATAGAAATAGAAAGACAGAGAGAGATAGAAATAGAAAGACAGAGAGAGATAGAGACAGAGAGAGAGAGATAGAAATAGAAAGACAGAGAGAGATAGAGACAGAGAGAGATAGAAATAGAGACAGATAGAGAGAGATACAGAGTGAGAGATAGAAATAGAGAGAGAGATAGAAATAGAGAGACAGAGAGAGATAGAGACAGAGAGAGAGATAGAAATAGAAAGACAGAGAGAGATAGAGACAGAGAGAGAGATAGAAATAGAAAGACAGAGAGAGATAGAGACAGAGAGAGATAGAAATAGAAAGACAGAGAGAGATAGAAATAGAAAGACAGAGAGAGATAGAGACAGAGAGAGAGATAGAAATAGAAAGACAGAGAGAGATAGAGACAGAGAGAGATAGAAATAGAGACAGATAGAGAGAGATACAGAGTGAGAGATAGAAATAGAGAGAGAGATAGAAATAGAGAGACAGAGAGAGAGAGAGAGAGATAGGTTTGCAAAGTTTGTAAAGTTATACAAATAATTGTATTGTCATCGCCTGGAAATGTCCAGCCATCTTCTAATGTAATCCGCTTAGAACCGCAAGGCACAAGCGGAATAGAAATCACTAATGTAATGTAATGTAAGATAGAAATAGAAAGACAGAGAGAGATAGAAATAGAAAGACAGAGAGAGATAGAAATAGAAAGACAGAGAGAGATAGAGAGAGAGATAGAAATAGAAAGACAGAGAGAGATAGAGACAGAGACAGAGAGAGATAGAAATAGAAAGACAGAGAGAGATAGAAATAGAAAGACAGAGAGAGATAGAGACAGAGACAGAGAGAGATAGAAATAGAAAGACAGAGAGAGATAGAAATAGAAAGACAGAGAGAGATAGAGACAGAGACAGAGAGAGATAGAAATAGAAAGACAGAGAGAGATAGAAAGAGACAGAGAGAGATAGAAACAGAGAGAGAGATAGAAATAGAAAGACAGAGAGAGAGAGAAAGAGAAAGAGATAGAAATAGAAAGACAGAGAGAGATAGAAAGAGAAAGAGATAGAAATAGAAAGACAGAGAGAGATAGAAAGAGAAAGAGATAGAAATAGAAAGACAGAGAGAGATAGAAAGAGAAAGAGATAGAAATAGAAAGACAGAGAGAGATAGAAAGAGACAGAGAGAGATAGAAACAGAGAGAGAGATAGAAATAGAAAGACAGAGAGAGAGAGACAGAGAAAGAGATAGAAATAGAAAGACAGAGAGAGATAGAAAGAGACAGAGAGAGATAGAAACAGAGAGAGAGATAGAAATAGAAAGACAGAGAGAGATAGAAAGAGACAGAGAGAGATAGAAACAGAGAGAGAGATAGAAATAGAAAGACAGAGAGAGATAGAGAGAGAGAGATAGAAAGAGACAGACAGAGAGAGATAGAAATAGAAAGACAGAGAGAGATAGAGACAGAGAGAGAGAGAGATAGAAATAGAAAGACAGAGAGAGATAGAGACAGAGAGAGAGATAGAAATAGAAAGACAGAGAGAGATAGAGAGAGAGAGATAGAAAGAGACAGACAGAGAGAGATAGAAATAGAAAGACAGAGAGAGATAGAGACAGAGAGAGAGAGAGATAGAAATAGAAAGACAGAGAGAGATAGAGACAGAGAGAGAGAGAGATAGAAATAGAAAGACAGAGAGAGATAGAGACAGAGAGAGAGAGAGATAGAAATAGAAAGACAGAGAGAGATAGAGACAGAGAGAGAGAGAGATAGAAATAGAAAGACAGAGAGAGATAGAGACAGAGAGAGAGAGAGATAGAAATAGAAAGACAGAGAGAGATAGAGACAGAGAGAGAGAGAGATAGAAATAGAAAGACAGAGAGAGATAGAGACAGAGAGAGAGAGAGATAGAAATAGAAAGACAGAGAGAGATAGAGACAGAGAGAGAGAGAGATAGAAATAGAAAGACAGAGAGAGATAGAGACAGAGAGAGAGAGAGATAGAAATAGAAAGACAGAGAGAGATAGAGACAGAGAGAGAGAGAGAGAGAAATAGAAAGAGAGAGAGAGATAGAGACAGAGAGAGAGAGAGATAGAAATAGAAAGACAGAGAGAGATAGAGACAGAGAGAGAGAGAGATAGAAATAGAAAGACAGAGAGAGATAGAGACAGAGAGAGAGAGAGATAGAAATAGAAAGACAGAGAGAGATAGAGACAGAGAGAGAGAGAGATAGAAATAGAAAGACAGAGAGAGATAGAGACAGAGAGAGAGAGAGATAGAAATAGAAAGACAGAGAGAGATAGAGACAGAAAGACAGAGAGAGATAGAAAGAGACAGAGAAAGATAGAGACAGAGAGAGATAGAAATAGAAAGACAGAGAGAGATAGAGACAGAAAGACAGAGAGATAGAAATAGAAAGACAGAGAGAGATAGAGACAGAAAGACAGAGAGAGATAGAAAGAGACAGAGAAAGATAGAGACAGAGAGAGATAGAAATAGAAAGACAGAGAGAGATAGAGACAGAAAGACAGAGAGAGATAGAAAGAGACAGAGAAAGATAGAGACAGAGAGAGATAGAAATAGAAAGACAGAGAGAGATAGAGACAGAGACAGAGAGAGAGATAGAAAGAGACAGAGAGAGATAGAAATAGAAAGACAGAGAGAGATAGAAAGAGACAGAGAGAGATAGAAATAGAAAGACAGAGAGAGATAGAGACAGAGACAGAGAGAGAGATAGAAATAGAAAGACAGAGAGAGATAGAAAGAGACAGAGAGAGATAGAGACAGAGAGATAGATAGAAATAGAAAGACAGAGAGAGATAGAAATAGAAAGACAGAGAGAGATAGAGACAGAGAGAGAGAGAGATAGAAATAGAAAGACAGAGAGAGATAGAAATAGAAAGACAGAGAGAGATAGAGACAGAGAGAGAGATAGAAATAGAAAGACAGAGAGATAGAGACAGAGAGAGAGATAGAAATAGAAAGACAGAGAGAGATAGAAAGAGACAGAGAGAGATAGAGACAGAGAGAGAGATAGAAATAGAAAGACAGAGAGAGATAGAGACAGAGAAAGAGATAGAAATAGAAAGACAGAGAGAGATAGAAAGAGACAGAGAGAGATAGAGACAGAGAAAGAGATAGAAATAGAAAGACAGAGAGAGATATAAAGACAGAGAGAGATAGAAATAGAAAGACAGAGAGAGATAGAAAGAGACAGAGAGAGATAGAAAGAGACAGAGAGAGATAGAAACAGAGAGAGAGATAGAAATAGAAAGACAGAGAGAGATAGAGACAGAGAAAGAGATAGAAATAGAAAGACAGAGAGAGATAGAAATAGAAAGACAGAGAGAGATAGAAATAGAAAGACAGAGAGAGATAGAAATAGAAAGACAGAGAGAGATAGAAATAGAAAGACAGAGAGAGATAGAAATAGAAAGACAGAGAGAGATAGAAATAGAAAGACAGAGAGAGATAGAAATAGAAAGACAGAGAGAGATAGAAATAGAAAGACAGAGAGAGATAGAAATAGAAAGACAGAGAGAGATAGAAATAGAAAGACAGAGAGAGATAGAAATAGAAAGACAGAGAGAGATAGAAATAGAAAGACAGAGAGAGATAGAAATAGAGAGACAGAGAGAGATAGAAATAGAGAGACAGAGAGAGATAGAAATAGAGAGACAGAGAGAGAGAGAGAGAGAGAGAGATAGAAATAGAGAGACAGAGAGAGATAGAAATAGAGAGACAGAGAGAGAGAGAGAGAGAGAGAGAGATAGAAATAGAAAGACAGAGAGAGATAGAAATAGAGAGACAGAGAGAGAGAGAGAGAGATAGAAATAGAAAGACAGAGAGAGATAGAAATAGAGAGACAGAGAGAGAGAGAGAGAGAGATAGAAATAGAAAGACAGAGAGAGATAGAAATAGAAAGACAGAGAGAGATAGAGACAGAGAGAGAGATAGAAATAGAAAGACAGAGAGAGATAGAGACAGAGAGAGATAGAAATAGAAAGACAGAGAGAGATAGAAATAGAAAGACAGAGAGAGATAGAGACAGAGAGAGAGAGATAGAAATAGAAAGACAGAGAGAGATAGAGACAGAGAGAGATAGAAATAGAGACAGATAGAGAGAGATACAGAGTGAGAGATAGAAATAGAGAGAGAGATAGAAATAGAGAGACAGAGAGAGATAGAGACAGAGAAAGAGATAGAAATAGAAAGACAGAGAGATATAAAGACAGAGAGAGATAGAAATAGAAAGACAGAGAGAGATAGAGACAGAAAGACAGAGAGAGATAGAGACAGAGAGAGATAGAGACAGAGAAAGAGATAGAGACAGAAAGACAGAGAGAGATAGAAAGAGACAGAGAGAGATAGAAATAGAAAGACAGAGAGAGATAGAGACAGAAAGACAGAGAGAGATAGAAAGAGACAGAGAGAGAGATAGAAATAGAAAGACAGAGAGATAGAAAGAGACAGAGAGAGATAGAAATAGAAAGACAGAGAGAGATAGAAATAGAAAGACAGAGAGAGATAGAGACAGAGAAAGAGATAGAAATAGAAAGACAGAGAGAGATAGAAATAGAAAGACAGAGAGAGATAGAAAGAGAGAGAGAGATAGAAATAGAAAGACAGAGAGAGATAGAAATAGAAAGACAGAGAGAGATAGAAAGAGAGAGAGAGATAGAAATAGAAAGACAGAGAGAGATAGAAAGAGAGAGAGAGATAGAAATAGAAAGACAGAGAGAGATAGAAATAGAAAGACAGAGAGAGATAGAAAGAGAGAGAGAGATAGAAATAGAAAGACAGAGAGAGATAGAAATAGAAAGACAGAGAGAGATAGAAAGAGACAGACAGAGAGAGATAGAAATAGAGACGAGAGAGATGGATAGAGACAGAGAGAGATGGATAGAGACAGAGAGAGATAGAAATAGAGACGAGAGAGATGGATAGAGACAGAGAGAGATGGATAGAGACAGAGAGAGATAGAAATAGAGACGAGAGAGATGGATAGAGACAGAGAGAGATGGATAGAGACAGAGAGAGATAGAAATAGAGACGAGAGATAGAATTAGAGACAGAGAGAGATGGATAGAGACAGAGAGAGATAGAAATAGAGACGAGAGAGATGGATAGAGACAGAGAGAGATAGAAATAGAGACGAGAGAGATGGATAGAGACGAGAGAGATGGATAGAGACAGAGAGAGATAGAAATAGAGACGAGAGAGATGGATAGAGACAGAGAGAGATGGATAGAGACAGAGAGAGATAGAAATAGAGACGAGAGATAGAATTAGAGACAGAGAGAGATGGATAGAGACAGAGAGAGATAGAAATAGAGACGAGAGATAGAATTAGAGACAGAGAGAGATGGATAGAGACAGAGAGAGATAGAAATAGAGACGAGAGATAGAATTAGAGACAGAGAGAGATGGATAGAGACAGAGAGAGACAGAAATAGAGACGAGAGATAGAATTAGAGACAGAGAGAGATGGATAGAGACAGAGAGAGATAGAAATAGAGACGAGAGATAGAATTAGAGACAGAGAGAGATGGATAGAGACAGAGAGAGATAGAAATAGAGACGAGAGATAGAATTAGAGACAGAGAGAGATGGATAGAGACAGAGAGAGATAGAAATAGAGACGAGAGATAGAATTAGAGACAGAGAGAGATGGATAGAGACAGAGAGAGACAGAAATAGAGACGAGAGATAGAATTAGAGACAGAGAGAGATGGATAGAGACAGAGAGAGACAGAAATAGAGACGAGAGATAGAATTAGAGACAGAGAGAGATGGATAGAGACAGAGAGAGACAGAAATAGAGACGAGAGATAGAATTAGAGACAGAGAGAGATGGATAGAGACAGAGAGAGACAGAAATAGAGACGAGAGATAGAATTAGAGACAGAGAGAGATGGATAGAGACAGAGAGAGACAGAAATAGAGACGAGAGATAGAATTAGAGACAGAGAGAGATGGATAGAGACAGAGAGAGACAGAAATAGAGACGAGAGATAGAATTAGAGACAGAGAGAGATGGATAGAGACAGAGAGAGACAGAAATAGAGACGAGAGATAGAATTAGAGACAGAGAGAGATGGATAGAGACAGAGAGAGACAGAAATAGAGACGAGAGATAGAATTAGAGACAGAGAGAGATGGATAGAGACAGAGAGAGACAGAAATAGAGACGAGAGATAGAATTAGAGACAGAGAGAGATGGATAGAGACAGAGAGAGACAGAAATAGAGACGAGAGATAGAATTAGAGACAGAGAGAGATGGAAAGAGACAGAGAGAGACAGAAATAGAGACGAGAGATAGAATTAGAGACAGAGAGAGATGGATAGAGACAGAGAGAGACAGAAATAGAGACGAGAGATAGAATTAGAGACAGAGAGAGATGGATAGAGACAGAGAGAGATAGAAATAGAGACGAGAGATAGAATTAGAGACAGAGAGAGATGGATAGAGACAGAGAGAGACAGAAATAGAGACGAGAGATAGAATTAGAGACAGAGAGAGATGGATAGAGACAGAGAGAGACAGAAATAGAGACGAGAGATAGAATTAGAGACAGAGAGAGATGGATAGAGACAGAGAGAGACAGAAATAGAGACGAGAGATAGAATTAGAGACAGAGAGAGATGGATAGAGACAGAGAGAGACAGAAATAGAGACGAGAGATAGAATTAGAGACAGAGAGAGATGGATAGAGACAGAGAGAGACAGAAATAGAGACGAGAGATAGAATTAGAGACAGAGAGAGAAGGATAGAGACAGAGAGAGACAGAAATAGAGACGAGAGATAGAATTAGAGACAGAGAGAGATGGATAGAGACAGAGAGAGATAGAAATAGAGACGAGAGATAGAATTAGAGACAGAGAGAGATGGATAGAGACAGAGAGAGACAGAAATAGAGACGAGAGATAGAATTAGAGACAGAGAGAGATGGATAGAGACAGAGAGAGACAGAAATAGAGACGAGAGATAGAATTAGAGACAGAGAGAGATGGATAGAGACAGAGAGAGACAGAAATAGAGACGAGAGATAGAATTAGAGACAGAGAGAGATGGATAGAGACAGAGAGAGACAGAAATAGAGACGAGAGATAGAATTAGAGACAGAGAGAGATGGATAGAGACAGAGAGAGACAGAAATAGAGACGAGAGATAGAGACAGAGAGAGACAGAAATAGAGACGAGAGATAGAAATAGAGACGAGAGATAGAGACAGAGAGAAACAGATAGAGACAGAGAGAGACAGAGATAGAGAGAAACAGAGAGAGATAGAGACAGAGAAACAGAGAGAGAGATAGAGACAGAGAGAAACAGAGAGAGAGATAGAGACAGAGAGAAACAGAGAGAGAGATAGAGACAGGGAGAAACAGAGAGAGAGATAGAGACAGGGAGAAACAGAGAGAGAGATAGAGACAGGGAGAAACAGAGAGAGAGATAGAGACAGAGAGAAACAGAGAGAGAGATAGAGACAGAGAGAAACAGAGAGAGAGATAGAGACAGAGAGAAACAGAGAGAGAGATAGAGACAGAGAGAAACAGAGAGAGATAGAGACAGAGAGAAACAGAGAGAGATAGAGACAGAGAGAAACAGAGAGAGATAGAGACAGAGAGAAACAGAGAGCGATAGAGACAGAGAGAAACAGAGAGAGATAGAGACAGAGAGAAACAGAGAGAGAGATAGAGACAGAGAGAAACAGAGAGAGATAGAGACAGAGAGAAACAGAGAGAGAGATAGAGACAGAGAGAAACAGAGAGAGAGATAGAGACAGAGAGAAACAGAGAGAGAGATAGAGACAGAGAGAAACAGAGAGAGAGATAGAGACAGAGAGAAACAGAGAGAGAGATAGAGACAGAGAGAAACAGAGAGAGAGATAGAGACAGAGAGAAACAGAGAGAGACAGAGAGAAACAGAGAGAGAGATAGAGACAGAGAGAGAGAGATAGAGACAGAGAGAAACAGAGAGAGAGATAGAGACAGAGAGAAACAGAGAGAGAGATAGAGACAGAGAGAGAGATAGAGACAGAGAGAAACAGAGAGAGAGATAGAGACAGAGAGAGAGAGATAGAGACAGAGAGAAACAGAGAGAGAGATAGAGACAGAGAGAGAGATAGAGACAGAGAGAAACAGAGAGAGAGATAGAGACAGAGAGAGAGAGATAGAGACAGAGAGAAACAGAGAGAGAGATAGAGACAGAGAGAAACAGAGAGAGAGAGATAGAGACAGAGAGAAACAGAGAGACAGAGATAGAGACAGAGAGAAACAGAGAGACAGAGATAGAGAGAAACAGAGAGAGAGAGAGAGAGAAACAGAGAGACAGAGATAGAGAGAAACAGAGAGACAGAGATAGAGAGAAACAGAGAGACAGAGATAGAGAGAAACAGAGAGACAGAGATAGAGACAGAGGAAACAGAGAGACAGAGAGACAGAGAAAAACAGAGAGACAGATATAGAGAAAAACAGAGAGAGAGATAGAGACAGAGAGAAACAGAGAGACAGAGATAGAAAGAAATAGAGAGACAGAGATAGAAACAGAGAGACACTGACAGAGAGAGAAACAGATAGAAACAGAGTCAGAGAGAGAGATAGAAACAGAGAGACAGAAAGACAGTGAGAGAGAGAAACAGATAGAAACAGAGTCAGAGAGAGAGATAGAAACAGAGAAACAGAAAGACAGTGAGAGAGAGAAACAGATAGAAACAGAGAAACAGAAAGACAGTAAGAGAGAGAAACAGAGAGAAAGAGATAGAGAGAAACAGAGAAAGAGATATAGAAACAGAGATACAGAGAAAGAGATATAGAAAGAGATAGAGAGAAACAGAGAAAGATATAGAAACAGAGATACAGAGAAAGAGATATAGAAACAGAGATACAGAGAAAGAGATATAGAAAGAGATAGAGAGAAACAGAGAAAGATATAGAAACAGAGATACAGAGAAAGAGATATAGAAAGAGATAGAGAGAAACAGAGAAAGATATAGAAACAGAGATACAGAGAAAGAGATATAGAAAGAGATAGAGAGAAACAGAGAAAGATATAGAAACAGAGATACAGAGAAAGAGATATAGAAAGAGATAGAGAGAAACAGAGAAAGAGATATAGAAACAGAGATACAGAGAAAGAGATATAGAAAGAGATAGAGAGAAACAGAGAAAGAGATATAGAAACAGAGATACAGAGAAAGAGATATAGAAAGAGATAGAGAGATACAGAGAAAGAGATATAGAAAGAGATAGAGAGAAACAGAGAAAGAGATATAGAAACAGAGATACAGAGAAAGAGATATAGAAAGAGATAGAGATAGAGACAGAGAAAGAGATATAGAAACAGAGATACAGAGAAAGAGATATAGAAAGAGATAGAGATAGAGACAGAGAAAGAGATATAGAAACAGAGATACAGAGAAAGAGATATAGAAAGAGATAGAGATAGAGAGAGAGAAGAGATATAGAGAACAGAGATATAGAAACAGAGATACAGAGAAAGAGATAGAGATAGAGACAGAGAGAGAGATATAGAAACAGAGATACAGAGAAAGAGATATAGAAAGAGATAGAGACAGAGAGAGAGAAACAGAGATACAGAGAAAGAGATATAGAAAGAGATAGAGACAGAGAGAGAGAAACAGAGAAAGAGATAGAGACAGAGAAACAGAGAAAGAGATAGAGACAGAGAAACAGAGAAAGAGATATAGAAACAGAGAAAGAGAAACAGAGAAAGAGAGAAAGAGAAACAGAGAAAGAGATAGAGAAACAGAGAAACAGAGAAAGAGATATAGAAACAGAGATAGAGAGAAACAGAGAGACAGAGATAGAGCGACAGAGATAGAGAGAAACAGAGAGACAGAGATAGAGAGACAGAGATAGAGAGAGATAGAGAGACAGAGATAGAGAGAGACAGAGATAGAGAGACAGAGATAGAGAGACAGAGATAGAGAGAAACAGAGAGACAGAGATAGAGAGAAACAGAGAGACAGAGATAGAGAGAAACAGAGAGAGAGATATAGAAAGAGAGATAGAGAGAAACAGAGAGAGAGATATAGAAAGAGAGATAGAGAGAAACAGAGAGACAAACAGAGAAAGAGAGATAGAGAGAAACAGAGATAGAGAGACAGAGATAGAGAGAAACAGAGAAAGAGAAATAGAGAGAAACAGAGAGACAGAGATAGAGAGAAACAGAGAGACAGAGATAGAGAGACAGAGATAGAAAGAATCAGAGAGAGACAGAGATAGAAAGAGAGAGACACTGACAGAGAGAGAAACAGATAGAAAATGAGTCAGAGAGAGAAACAGAAAGACAGTGAGAGAGACACAGATAGAAACAGAGAGTCAGAGAGAGAAACAGAGAAACAGAAAGACAGTGAGAGAGTGAAACAGATAGAAACAGAGAGTCAGAGAGAGAAACAGAGAAACAGAAAGACAGTGAGAGAGAGAAACAGATAGAAACAGAGAGTCAGAGAGAGAGATAGTAACAGAGAGAGAAATACAGAGAGTGGAGACAGAGAGAGAGACACAGACAGAGAGAGACAGAAAGACAGAGAGAGACAGAAAGACAGAGAGAGACAGAAAGAGAGAGATAGAAACGCATACAGTGAGAGAGAGAGAGAGAGATAGAAAGACAGAGACAGAAGAGAGAGACACACACAGAGAGTCAGAGAGGGAGAAAGAGAGAGACAGAAGACAGAGACAGAGAGAGAGAGAAAGAAAGAGATACAGAGAGATAGAGACAGAGAAAGACAGAGAGAGACTGAAATAGAGAGAGAGACAGAGATAGAGACAGAGAAAGCCAGAGTCAGGGAGATAGAGACTGAAATAGAGAGAGAGACAGAGATAGAGACAGAGAAAGCCAGAGTCAGGGAGATAGAGACAGAAATAGAGAGAGACAGAGAAAGCCAGAGTCAGGGAGATAGAGACAGAAATAGAGAGAGACAGAGAAAGCCAGAGTCAGGGAGATAGAGACAGAAATAGAGAGAGACAGAGAAAGACAGAGAGAGAGACAGAGAAAGACAGAGAGAGACAGAGAGAGACAGAGTCATAGAGATAGAGACAGAAATAGAGAGAGACAGAGAAAGACAGAGAGAGACAGAGTCATAGAGATAGAGACAGAGATAGAGAGAGACAGAGAAAGACAGAGAGAGAGACAGAGAAAGACAGAGAGAGACAGAGAAAGACAGAGTCATAGAGATAGAGACAGAAATAGAGAGAGACAGAGAAAGACAGAGAGAGACAGAGAAAGACAGTCATAGAGATAGAGACAGAAATAGAGAGAGACAGAGAAAGACAGAGAGAGAGACAGAGAAAGACAGAGAGAGAGACAGAGAAAGACAGAGAGAGACAGAGAAAGACAGAGTCATAGAGATAGAGACAGAAATAGAGAGAGACAGAGAAAGACAGAGAGAGACAGAGAAAGACAGTCATAGAGATAGAGACAGAAATAGAGAGAGACAGAGAAAGACAGAGAGAGAGACAGAGAAAGACAGAGAGAGACAGAGAAAGACAGAGTCATAGAGATAGAGACAGAAATAGAGAGAGACAGAGAAAGACAGAGAGAGACAGAGTCATAGAGATAGAGACAGAAATAGAGAGAGACAGAGAAAGACAGAGAGAGAGACAGAGAAAGAGAGAGAGACAGAGAAAGACAGAGTCATAGAGATAGAGACAGAAATAGAGAGAGAGACAGAGTCAGAGACAGAGTCATAGAAATAGAGAGACAGAGAAAGACAGAATCATAAAACTAGAGAGAGACAGAGTCATAGAGATAGAGACAGAAATAGAGAGATAGAGAAAGACAGAGAGAGACAGACAGAAATAGAGAGAGACAGAGTCATAGAAATAGAGACAGAAATAGAGAGAGACAGAGTCATAAAGATAGAGACAGAACTACACTGAGCTAGTTGGAAGGCTCAGGAAGTCTCTCAGCACCCGTTTTTCTGTTAGTTTGTTTATTTCTTGTTTATCGTTTGAATCTCACTTTGGCCACATCGCTGGACCAAGGAGCAGGCAGGGAGGCTTGCCGGCGTGGGAGCGCTCTCCGCCCCTCCCCCCGGGACTGCACAGGATCAGCCATTTCTTCGTGAACCAGCCCTAGAGAGCCACGCGAGCACCGCGTTGCCCCTTCCCTGAACCAGCGGGGTTGATGAATAGACCACCGCATCAACGGCGCGCCGCCGTTCGGCTAAGGTGCACGGCAAAGGCGCATGCGCCTTAGCACGCGCCTTTGTGAAGCGTCCTGGTGAAGCGCCCCGGGGCGCTTCACCAGGACGCTTCACAAAGGCGCGTGCTAAGGCGCATGCGCCTTTGCCGTGCACCTTAGCCGAACGGCGGCGCGCCGTTGATGCGGTGGTCTATTCATCAACCCCGCTGGTTCAGGGAATCATCTACTACAGACTGTCAGCTAAGTTTCCCTCTTTAAGGCCAAATTATAATTGCCAGTTCTTCCATACATTTATAACTGTTAGGTGCCTAATTAAACGCTAGTAGCATAAACAACCATTAGAGACATAATTAACTGTCAGAGGCAAGCCTAACTGTTAAGCTGCATGAATAGTTGCTATATACACGCGCAATTATTAGTCGCTTGAACTAGGACTCCCTATAGGCCCTCCTAAAGATCCGCCTAGCAACCAAGTATAATTGTTAGATACACATACCCTCCATCTGTTAACCACATGAATAACTGTTAGCCACATTCTTAACTATCAGAGACTGTTAATTGCATGTACAACTGTTAATCACATGTACAACTGTTAACTGCATGAACAACTATTAGTCGCATGTATAACTATTAGGCACAAAGTAACTGTTAAGCGCATATATAATTGTTAGATGCATGTACAAGTTAGTTGCATATGTTAGTTGAATGTATTAGTAGCATCTGATCAACCACAAGAGTCAACTGCAAGTGACACATTAATCAGTCGCAGGAATATCTATTAGAAACATGCCCAATTATTAGTCACTACTACCTGGACCTCCTAAGAACTAATCCCACCTGGATCAGCCAGCCAGGTCTCCTTGAGCACCTTCCTCTCCCGGGTCACAAAAAAAAAAAAAAAAAATTCTAGGGAAACAAAACCTTCCCCTGCCTGAGGACTTCAGGAATACTCAATCTACCTCCCAATCATGAATCTCCTACTAATCCTAATGATCTACCTAATAAGCGGTAACATCAAAGATGTTCACTCTCTACCCTCAATTACAATCCATCCACCACCCTGTTCTATCCTTCCCCTACATCACCAACCTGCAAGAAGACACTACAAATCATATTAATGTAATCTCATATAAAAAAAGACACCACCATACCCTTAAAAAAAGAACAAGGGATACAAATTTGCTCTGGATCTGGTGATGTTGTTTACATTGGATCATATTCCCCTGTCTGCACCGAAGGGGTTTCGAAGCTTTCTTGCTAGATCAGTGTTGTTGGGGAAGAAAGCGATTTTGCTCTGCTGGATCTCCTCTGAGTCTCCGATGCTTTCCCGTTGGCGTACTTTGATGATACACCAAGCCTCTATGGAGAGGCTATGTTTTTCCTCATTGGATTCTGTTCAGGGTTGTTTATTTTGTCTTTGCTGGACACCATTTTGGGACACTTTAACACCTAGAGCTCGTAGTCACTTATTGAATGTATGAGATTTTATGTAGGGACTGCACTGTAATGGAATTTGTTTTTTTTTTTTCATTTTTGTTTAGGCTGTGGGTTGGGAGTGGGGGGGAGGGGTCACTCCGGTATACGGTGAAGTTGGGCTGTGTTTTGGTAACCAATTTATTCTGTTGTACACCTTGTATATTTGAGTGTTTGTACTTTTTCGTGAAAAGCAATAAAATATAATTTTCAAAAATAAAAAAAGAACAAGGGAAATAAAAACCATCAAAACCACTAACTCAACAGTAAATGCTGCAACCACCCCCATCCCATGTGCATATCTTAATACCAGATCTGTTAGAAACAAGGCATTCCTCATAAATGACTGGATCACCAGCAAACAAATAGCCTGCCTCTTTCTAACTGAAACTTGGTTACTATCTGAAGATGATCCTATTATATCTGATCTTCTACCAAACAATTTCAAAATCCTTACGTTAAACCGCACAGGAAAAAAAGGAGGAGGTTTAGCCATAATCCTTAAAGAAGGATTCGAGTTCGAACTTCTAGATTCTAAAATGACCGACAACCTAGAAATCCTAGCCTGTAAAATCAATAATACCCAGCTAGAAGAATCCTTATCCAGCATACTATTCTACATCCCACCTTAAAGCTGGCCCAAAGCCAAAGAAGACTTCTGCGAATTCGTCCTGCACAATTCTATAAGCCCCAACTACAACATCATCACAGGGGACATAAATTTACACCTAGACAAAGAGAACAACACAGACGCAATAGAGCTTAAAAACTTCCTAACTCTACTCAACTACAACATCCCCGTACCCACACAAACTCATGAAAAAGGCCATCATTTAGACCTAGTTGCCATGTCCACAAAGGAAAACCTTGACCCAATCATCTCTCTGACTGAAGGCACCTGACATCACGACATCTGGTCCGACCACTTCACCTATTATTTTAAGCTGATCTGGTCACACCGAAAATCTAAAACACGTCTGATGATAAAAAAAGAACATCAAACAAGAGGTTATATTAATCCTGAAAAATACTGATCAGAATACGAACCGCAGACAGTAACAGAGGAAGGAATAGACTTCTGGGACCATTGGAATACAACCAGTACTTCCATCCTAGATAAAATCGCTCCCATACATAAAAGCAAAAGCAACGCAAACAAATACAACAAATGGTTCGACACCGAACTATTAAAAACGAAACAAACAGCTAGGCGACTAGAAAGGATTTGGAATAAAACAGGAGAACTGACAGACCGCAACAAATGGAGAGCCTACATAAAAACCTACAAACAACTGATAAAAGACAAACGCAAAGCGTTCTACTCCACCAAAATTAACTTATCATGCAAAGGTTCACAAGGAATCAATACAAAAGAGTTATCCAACATAGTCACAAACCTATTTGACACCACCCGCTACACCACACCTGAGCACAACACGAAGTTACCCACCGCGAAGGACCTAGCTCTATATTTTGATTCCAAAATTAAAAACCTAAAAAGCACAGTTACTTACAGTAACAGGTGTTATCCAAGGACAGCAGGTGTTATCCAGAGACATCTTAACTGATGGGTGACGGCACCGACGGAGCCCCGGTACGGACAATTTTAGAGTGATTGCACTCTAAAAACTTAGAAAGTTCTAGCTAGGCCGCACCGCGCATGCGCGAGTGCCTTCCCGCCCGACGGAGGCGCGTGGTCCCCAGTTAAGATAAGCCAGCTAAGAAGCCAACCCGGGGAGGAGGGTGGGACGTAAGAATATCTGCCTGCTGTCCCTGGATAACACCTGTTACGGTAAGTAACTGTGCTTTATCCCAGGACAAGCAAGCAGCATATTCTTAACTGATGGGTGACCTCCAAGCTAACAAAACGAGGGATGGAGGGAAGGTTGGCCATTAGGAAAATAAATTTTGTAAAACAGATTGGCCGAAGTGTCCATCCCGTCTGGAGAAGGCATCCAGACAATAATGAGATGTGAAAGTATGAACTGAGGACCAAGTAGCAGCCTTGCAGATTTCCTCAATAGGAGTTGATCTGAGGAAAGCTACAGACGCTGCCATAGCTCTAACCTTATGGGCCGTGACAGAACCTTTCAGTGTCAGTCCGGTCTGAGCATAACAGAACGAGATGCAAGCAGCAAGCCAATTGGATAACGTATGTTTAGAAACAGGATGACCCAACTTATTAGGATCAAAAGAGAGAAAAAATTGGGGAGATGATCTGTGAGGTTTAGTGCGCTCTAAGTAGTAAGCCAAAGCAAGCTTACAGTCCAAAGTATGTAAAGCCTGTTCCCCTGGATGAAAATGAGGTTTCGGGAAGAAAACAGGTAAGACAATAGACTGGTTAAGGTGGAAGTCAGACACAACCTTAGGGAGAAACTTTGGATGTGTACGCAGAACCACCTTGTCATGGTGAAAAACAGTGAAAGGGGGATCGGCAACTAGTGCATGCAGCTCACTGACCCTCCTGGCAGAGGTAAGGGCAATAAGGAAGACCACTTTCCAAGTAAGAAATTTGAAATGAGATGAGGCCAAAGGCTCAAAAGGAGGCTTCATTAGGGCGGAAAGAACCACATTAAGATCCCAGACAACAGGAGGGGGCTTGAGAGGTGATTTCACATTGAAAAGACCCCGCATGAATCTGGAGACCAAAGGATGAGCAGTTAGAGGTTTTCCGAGAACAGGCTCATGAAAAGCAGTGATGGCACTAAGGTGGACTCTAATAGAAGTAGACTTGAGGCCAAAGTTAGATAGAGAAAGGAGATAATCCAACACTAGTTCTACTGCTAGTGAAGTAGGATCTTGATGATGCAGAAAACACCAGGAAGAAAACCGGGTCCACTTCTGTTGATAACATTGAAGCGTGGCCAGTTTCCTGGAAGCATCAAGAATAGAACGGACTGGCTGAGAAAGCAGAGAATGAGCCGAGGTCAGCCCGAGAGATACCAAGCTGTCAGGTGCAGAGACTGCAGGTTGGGATGTAGAAGAGACTGCTGATGTTGAGTAAGCAGAGAAGGAAACAGTGGAAGAAGTATGGGCTCCCTGGAACTGAGTTGAAGTAGAAGGGAGAACCAGTGTTGCCTGGGCCATCGTGGAGCGATGAGAATCATGGTGGCTTGTTCTCTCTTGAGTTTGAACAAGGTCCGCAACATGAGAGGCAGAGGAGGAAATGCATAAAGGAATAGATTGGTCCAATCCAGGAGGAACGCATCGGGTGCCAGACGGTAAGGGGAGCAAAATTGGGGCAGTTGATGATTGTGAGGAGCTGCAAAAAGGTCCACCTGAGGAGTGCCCCATTGAGCGAAAATGGACTGGAGAGTCATGAGATCGAGAGTCCATTCGTGGGGTTGGAGAATTCTGCTGAGATTGTCTGCTAAGGAATTCTGTTCCCCTTGAATGTAGACAGCTTTTAGGAATAAGTGGCGAGCTGTCGCCCAAGACCAAATCTTTTGGGCCTCCTGACACAACAGGCGAGAGCCCGTCCCACCCTGTTTGTTGATGTAGTACATTGCAACTTGATTGTCTGTGCAAAGTAGGAGGACTTGAGGAAAGAGGAGATGTTGGAAAGCCTTGAGGGCGTAAAACATCACTCGGAGTTCCAGGAAATTGATATGATGTTTCTTTTCCTGGGCAGTCCAAAGACCCTGAGTTTGGAATTCGGTCAAGTGAGCTCCCCAGGCATAGGGGGACGCATCTGTGGTGATGACCAAATGATGAGGAGGTAGATGGAACAGAAGACTTCTGGAGAGATTTGAAGATTTCAACCACCAGTGTAGAGACTGTCGAAGAGACGATGTCACAGATATGTGTTGTGAGCAAGGATCCGTTGCTTGGGACCACTGGGTAGCTAGAGTCCATTGAGGGGTGCGCAGGTGAAGACGTGCGAAGGGGATGACATGCACCGTCGATGCCATATGCCCCAAGAGCACCATCATTTGTTTTGCAGAGATGGAAATCTGTTGAAACACCTGCAGACAGAGATGAAGGATGGTCTGAAGGCAGTTGGATGGAAGAAACGCTATCATGAGAACAGTGTCCAGTATTACGCCAATGAATTGAAGTCGCTGGGTGTGAATGAGGTGCGACTTGGGAAGACCAGAAGCCCAGAAGTTGAAGAAATCTTATTGTCTGGTTGGTGGCAAGAAGTACTGCCTGAGGGGAAGGAGCCTTGATCAGCCAGTCGTCCAGGTAGGGGAAGACTTGAAAATTGTGAGAGCGGAGATAGGCGGCTACCACAATGAGACACTTGGTGAATACCCTGGGAGAGGAGGCCAGACCGAAGGGTAACACCTTGTACTGGTAATGAGCATGATTGATTAGAAAGCGCAGATACTGTCTGGACGTCAGATGGACAGGGATATGTGTGTAGGCCTCTTTGAGATCTAGGGAGCATAGCCAGTCGCCCTGAGAGAGAAGAAGGTAGAGTGTGGCAAGAGAGAGCATTTTGAACTTCTCCTTGACCAAATATTTGTTGAGATCTCCGAGATCTAATATGGGTCTGAGGTCTCCGGTCTTTTTGGGAACTAGAAAGTACCGGAGTAAAATCCCTGACCTCGCTGATCTGGAGGGACTTCTTTGATGGCATTGAATAGAAGGAGGGATTGTACTTCTTGACCGAGAAGGAGGGACTGAGACCTGTTGGAAGCAGACTCTTTTGGAGGACCAAACGGAGGAAGAGCCTGAAAGTTGAGGGAGTAGCCGTGGGTGATGATGGAGAGCACCCACTGATCCGTTATGATTACCTCCCAACGGCTCAGAAAAAACTGGAGACGACCCCCGATAGGTTGTGGAAGAGGAGACGTGGGGGGAAGACTGGCTATGCCCTGGAGAAGGGAGTCAAAAGGGCTGAGTGGGTTTAGGCTGAGCAACAGGTTTTATTGGAGGTTGCTGCTGTTGGTGAGCCTGCTGGTGCTGTTGCTGCCGCTGTCTATGAGGCTGTGGAGGATGAGGCTGAATCGGCCGAGCTGAGAAACGACGCTAGTAAGACGTCTGTTGCCGAAAAGGATGAGCAGGTGGAGGTTTCTTTTTGGTTTTCAATAAAGTATCCCACCTAGTCTCGTGAGCAGAAAGCTTCTGGGTGGTGGTATCCAGAGATTCCCCAAACAGCTCGTCACCCAGGCAGGGAGCGTTGGCAAGGCGGTCCTGGTGGTTGATATCAAGCTCTGAGACGCGAAGCCATGCCAAACGTCTCGTAGCAACAGACATTGCTGTAGCTCGGGATGTGAGTTCAAACATGTCGTAGATGGAATGGACCATGAACTTCCAGAGCTGGAACAGACTGGCAGTACATTGTTGGAAAGCAGGGAGCTTGCGTTCTGGGAGATATTTTTGAAAAGTATCCATCTGCTGGATAAGATGTTTCAGGTAAAAAGAAAAATGGAATGCGTAGTTACCTGAGCGATTGGCCAACATAGCATTCTGATAAAGACGTTTACCGAATTTATCCATGGCCTTACCCTCTCTGCCAGGAGGGACAGAAGCATACACACTAGAGCCCGCAGTTTTCTTCAGGGTCGACTCCACAAGTAAGGACTCATGTTGTAGCTGAGGCTTGTCAAACCCTGGAATGGGAATAACCTTATAAAGTGATTCCAGCTTTCTTGGAGCTCCTGGAATGGTTAGAGGAGTCTCAAGATTTTTATAAAAAGTTTCCCTTAAGATATCATGGAGGGGTAATTTCAAAAATTCTTTTGGAGGTTGGCCAAAGTCCAAAGCATAAAGGAATGCCTTGGACTTTTTAGAATCAGACTCTAATGGAATTGAAAGGGTGTTTGACATTTCCTTAAGAAATTTTGTGAATGAAGTTTGCTCTGGCTTACCACTAGGCTCCTGCACAGATGGATCAGCCTCATCCGATGAAAAGTCATCATCAGTACCGAGGGGGTCCTCGGAATCATCCCATAAATCAGGATCCCGTACTGATGGTAGACGTCCTTGGGAGAGAGGAGTAGAGGACACTGAATGTTGGGTCTTGCGTACCGATTTCCCGGAACGCATCGACACCGTACCCGGTGAATGTAAAGCGGTACGGGTGTTGGGGTCAGAAAGCGGTACCAGTTCAGAGACTGAGTGAACCGCCCGACGCAGAGACTTTGGTTCTGCCGATAAAATAGGCATGGACACCGAAGAGGCAGATTGTAGCGGTGCCGATAACGTTGATGCCAACAAATTAGGCTGGTCGACGATCGGCACCGGAGGCTCAGGGGGTACCGACACTGGAAGGTTCAGAGTCAGAAGAGCCGGGAGAAGTTGTTGTAACTGCTTCTTAAGCTGGACCTGGAGAATGGACACTATACGCTCATCCAGGGATGGTCTCGATGGCACCGGTACCGCTTTTTTCTTTCTCGGTACCTGCGGTGCAGCTCGACGCTCAGGTGAAGTCGATGCCGATGAAGAGGCAGTAACTTCTATAGGAGCGGAGCGCTTACGGGGCCGGCGCGCAGTCTGCAGGACTTAGCTCACTGCGTGTTCGACTGGCAGGCCGAGGACAGTAGGAGATGGCTTCTTAGCCGGCTTACCTGTGGGGTGCGACACCGAAGAAACATCTTGCGATGTCGAAAGTGCCGGGGCCGACTTGGAGGCCGTCGCTAATGCCGGGGTCGATGCCGGTGGAACTTCCATAGCAGGACCGAAAAGAAGCTGTTGAATTTGGCGATTTTTCAAAGTTCATTTCTGAAGAGAAGCACAACGGGTACACGTTGCAGCCCTATGGTCCGGACCCAAGCACTGGAGACACCACTTGTGCGGGTCGGATAAAGTTATAGGGCGTGCACACCGCTGACACTTCTTAAAGCCCGGTGAAGGGGACATGAAGGGAAAAATGGCAGTAGCAAAATCGAAGTCCGAGGCTTCGATGATACCAACAGGTCCCGCCGGGGCCGATCGAAAAAAAATCGAAAAAAAGTTGGAATTTTTTTTTTTTTTAAGTAACAAGAAATAAGAAAAGAAAAAGAACGTGAAGAAATTCACGAAAATATATGCGAGTGGGAAGGCGAAAAAAGAATTTTCCAACAGCCGTTGGAAAAAACACGTCTTCTTAGCTCCACGGAAACTAAGAAACTGGGGACCGCGCGCTTCCGTCGGGCGGGAAGGCACTCGCGAATGCGCGGTGCGGCCTAGCTATAACTTTCTAAGTTCTTAGAGTGCAATCACTCTAAAATTGTCCGTACCGGGGCTCCGTCGGTGCCGTCACCCATCAGTTAAGAATATGCTGCCTGCTTGTCCTGGGATAAAATAACTGTATAAGCAATAACGATGTAACAATCATCCACCAGCAACTACCAAATAGCTAACTCACATGACAATGAAATACCTACAGAGATGATCTGGAGTTCCTTTCTAGATCCAGAATGGAATACCTACACCAAACTCTACAACAAATACTCTAAATCTCACTGCATCCTAGATACGTGCCCTCCGGAGATTATGAAAGCGGCATTACCAGAATTCAAAATATCACTATTACACTACCTAACCCACAACCTAAAAAATGGGACTTTCCTCACTAACAACGGCCACATAATAATAACCCCATCCCCAAAAATAGAAAAGAATCCTCAGCACTAATAATAAACTACAGACCAATAGCATCTATCCCATTCATTGTAAAAATCATGGAAGGACTAGTACACACCCAACTAATGGACTACCTTAATCAATTCTCTCTCCTGCATTAAACTCAATCCGGCTTTAGAACCCTATTCAGTACGGAGATAGTAATCGCTGCCATCCTAGACTATCTGCGCCTATTATTTAGTAAGGGCCTCAACGCCCTGATCATGCAATTCGACATGAGCTCTGCATTCGACTTGGTAGACCATGAGAAAATGATGCAATGCTTAGACGCCATTGGTATCAGAGCTGAGGTACTAAACTGGTTTTGTGGCTTCCTCACATCCCGTTCTTACCAGGTACGCTTTAACAACGACCACTCCGACACCTGAAGCAACTCATCCGAAGTGCCACAAGGGTCACCGCTTGCTTTTCAATATCTACTTGTCCTCATTAGGTGTGAAACTAACCCAACTAGGAATAAAACTATTCAGCTATGCAGATGACTTTACGATCATCATCCCATTCGCCAACTCCATCTCGGAAACCATTCCCAAGGCATCCGATGCCATAAATGAGATGGAACAATGGATGACAGATTTCAAGCTCAAGCTCAACCCAAAAAAAACAAAATTCTTCGTTGCCGTCCCTCATCCGCTTGACAATAAAACCCCACTATGCATTAATAAACTCAACTACCCTATTCAGCCCACCATGAAAATACTAGGTGTTATTCTAGACCAATGCCTAACAATGAAGGAACAAGTGGATTCCCTATTCAGAAAAGGTTTCCTTACTCTCTGGAAACTCAGAACCATTAAATCATACTTCGATAAGTCAACATTCAGAATCCTAGTGCAATCCCTCATACTGAGTCAGTTTGACTACTACAACATCGCCTATCTAGCAATCTCACAAAAGAATATGAGACGTCTCTGAATAATGCAAAATGCTGCGGTCAGACTTATCTTCAGCTGAAGAAATTCGACCACGTGACACCCTACTATCGGCAGCTGCACTGGCTACCAACGGAAGCCCGAGTAAGGTTTAAATTTGCCTGCCTCTGCTTCAAAGTACTATACGGCCTGACCCCCAAGTACATAACGGACCTTTTCGCATTTTCTAATAACAAACTCCAGAGAAACACACACCCAAAACTCATTTCCCCTCCAGTTAGAGGCTGCAAAATGAAAAAACACCACGAGCACCTTCTCTCTCACCAAGCAGTCCTATGGGGCAAAGATCTAGACCAACTGCTTTCGCCCACTACATACGGGGAATTCAGGAAACGCCTAAAAACATACCTGTTCCAGAAATACTTAAACAATTGACCCGCTCTCCCTCTCCCTCCCCCATCCCTATTCCACCTGAACTTACAGCACTGTTATAAATATAATCTGTTATCTTCATCTTATTGTAACTTTACGTTGCTATTTATCCCCAACAGGTCCTGTCGGACATTACCTACTAAAATCTACATATTACATTTTCGCTCAGCAAATTGTATTTCTATACTATTGCCTCCTGAGGTCTCTGATCTCTGTATTTCCTCTGAATATCTACTTATTGTATTTCGCTGAATGTCCAGCACTCTTGATTGTAAACCGCCTAGAAGTCGCAAGATTGTGGCGGTATAGAAGAATAAAGTTATTATTATTATAAATAGAGAGAGAGAGAAAGACAGAGAGAAATAGAGAGATAGAGAGAGAGAAAGACAGAGAGAAATAGAGAGAGAGACAGAGAGAAAGACAGAGAGAAATAGAGAGAGAGACAGAGAGAAAGACAGAGAGAAATAGCGAGAGAGACAGAGAGAAAGACAGAGAGAGAGAGAGAGAAAGACAGAGAGAAAGACAGAGAGAGAGAGAGAGAAAGACAGAGAGAAATAGAGAGAGAGAGAGAGAGAAAGACAGAGAGAAATAGAGAGAGAGAGAGAGAGAGAAAGACAGAGAGAAATAGAGAGAGAGAGAGAGAGAGAAAGACAGAGAGAAATAGAGAGAGAGAGAGAGAGAGAGAAAGACAGAGAGAA
This sequence comes from Geotrypetes seraphini, assembly GCF_902459505.1. Lineage (NCBI taxonomy): Eukaryota > Metazoa > Chordata > Amphibia > Gymnophiona > Dermophiidae > Geotrypetes > Geotrypetes seraphini. Next base: position 110,690,434 of record NC_047092.1, on the reverse strand, counting down.
ATAGAGAGAGAGAGAGAGAGAGAAAGACAGAGAGAAATAGAGAGAGAGAGAGAGAGAGAGAAAGACAGAGAGAAATAGAGAGAGAGAGAGAGAGAGAGAGAAAGACAGAGAGAAATAGAGAGAGAGAGAGAGAGAGAGAGAAAGACAGAGAGAAATAGAGAGAGAGAGAGAGAGAGAGAGAAAGACAGAGAGAAATAGAGAGAGAGAGAGAGAGAGAGAGAGAAAGACAGAGAGAAATAGAGAGAGAGAGAGAGAGAGAAAGACAGAGAGAAATAGAGAGAGAGAGAGAGAGAAAGACAGAGAGAAATAGAGAGAGAGAGAGAGAGAGAGAAAGACAGAGAGAAATAGAGAGAGAGAGAGAGAGAGAGAAAGACAGAGAGAAATATAGAGAGAGAGAGAGAGAGAAAGACAGAGAGAAATAGAGAGAGAGAGAGAGAGAAAGACAGAGAGAAATAGAGAGAGAGAGAGAGAGAGAGAAAGACAGAGAGAAATAGAGAGAGAGAGAGAGAGAGAAAGACAGAGAGAAATAGAGAGAGAGAGAGAGAGAGAAAGACAGAGAGAAATAGAGAGAGAGAGAGAGAGAGAAAGACAGAGAGAAATAGAGAGAGAGAGAGAGAAAGACAGAGAGAAATAGAGAGAGAGAGAGAAAGACAGAGAGAAATAGAGAGAGAGAGAGAAAGACAGAGAGAAATAGAGAGAGAGAGAGAAAGACAGAGAGAAATAGAGAGAGAGAGAGAGAGAAAGACAGAGAGAAATAGAGAGAGAGAGAGAGAGAGAGAAAGACAGAGAGAAATAGAGAGAGAGAGAGAGAGAGAGAAAGACAGAGAGAAATAGAGAGAGAGAGAGAGAGAGAAAGACAGAGAGAAATAGAGAG